>NC_092169.1:59828875-59831375 GCF_045791955.1 Oncorhynchus clarkii lewisi
AGGGAGGTAAAACACAATGTCATGCCTAGAGGAGACAGGAGACAGGAGACAGGAGACAGGAGACAGGAGACAGGACACAGCAGGGAGGTAAAACACAATATCATGCTTAGTGGAGACAGGAGACAGGAGACAGGAAACAGCAGGGAGGTAAAACACAATGTCATGCCTAGTGAAGACAGGAGACAGGAGACTGGAGACAGGAGACAGGACACAGCAGGGAGGTAAAACACAATGTCATGCCTAGAGGAGACAGGAGACAGGAGACAGGAGACAGGAGACAGCAGGGAGGTAAAACACAATGTCATGCCTAGTGGAGACAGGAGACAGGAGACAGGAGACAGGACACAGCAGTGAGGTAAAACACAATGTCATGCCTAGAGGAGACAGGAGACAGGAGACAGGAGACAGGACACAGCAGTGAGGTAAAACACAATGTCATGCCTAGAGGAGACAGGAGACAGGACACAGCAGGGAGGTAAAACACAATGTCATGCCTAGAGGAGACAGGAGACAGGAAACAGCAGGGAGGTAAAACACAATGTCATGCCTAGAGGAGACAGGAGACAGGACACAGCAGGGAGGTAAAACACAATGTCATGCCTAGAGGAGACAGGAGACAGGAGACAGCAGGGAGGTAAAACACAATGTCATGCCTAGTGGAGACAGGAGACAGGAAACAGCAGGGAGGTAAAACACAATGTCATGCCTAGAGGAGACAGGAGACAGGAAACAGGAGACAGCAGGGAGGTAAAACACAATGTCATGCCTAGTGGAGACAGGAGACAGGAGACAGGAGACAGGAGACAGCAGGGAGGTAAAACACAATGTCATGCCTAGTGGAGACAGGAGACAGGAGACTGGACACAGCAGGGAGGTAAAACACAATGTCATGCCTAGAGGAGATAGGAGACAGGAGACAAGAGACAGGAGGGAGGAGACAGGAGACAGGAGGTAAAACACAATGTCATGCCTAGAGGAGACAGGAGGCAGGAGACAGGAGACAGGACACAGCAGTGAGGTAAAACACAATGTCATGCCTAGAGGAGACAGGAGACAGGACACAGCAGGGAGGTAAAACACAATGTCATGCCTAGAGGAGACAGGAGACAGGAAACAGCAGGGAGGTAAAACACAATGTCATGCCTAGAGGAGACAGGAGACAGGACACAGCAGGGAGGTAAAACACAATGTCATGCCTAGAGGAGACAGGAGACAGGAGACAGCAGGGAGGTAAAACACAATGTCATGCCTAGTGGAGACAGGAGACAGGAAACAGCAGGGAGGTAAAACACAATGTCATGCCTAGAGGAGACAGGAGACAGGAAACAGGAGACAGCAGGGAGGTAAAACACAATGTCATGCCTAGTGGAGACAGGAGACAGGAGACAGGAGACAGGAGACAGCAGGGAGGTAAAACACAATGTCATGCCTTGAGGAGACAGGAGACAGGACACAGCAGGGAGGTAAAACACAATGTCATGCCTAGAGGAGACAGGAGACAGGACACAGCAGGGAGGTAAAACACAATGTCATGCCTAGAGGAGACAGGAGACAGGAGACAGCAGGGAGGTAAAACACAATGTCATGCCTAGTGGAGACAGGAGACAGGAAACAGCAGGGAGGTAAAACACAATGTCATGCCTAGAGGAGACAGGAGACAGGACACAGCAGGGAGGTAAAACACAATGTCATGCCTAGAGGAGACAGGAGACAGGACACAGCAGGGAGGTAAAACACAATGTCATGCCTAGAGGAGACAGGAGACAGGAGACAGGAGACAGCAGGGAGGTAAAACACAATGTCATGCCTAGTGGAGACAGGAGACAGGAAACAGCAGGGAGGTAAAACACAATGTCATGCCTAGAGGAGACAGGAGACAGGAGGTAAAACACAATGTGTTTTAGAGGAGACAGGAGACAGGAGACAGGAGACAGCAGAGAGGTAAATCCAAGATGACAAATGCGGTGCTATTTTTAAACTTCTTAACAGTTGAGCAGGAGAGATGAGTTCCTCTTTTCATGAAGTAGGTTAGAACGCCCTCTACTTCCCTTTTACCCCTTCTCTATGTTCTGCCCTCCCTCCTTTCTCTATGTTCTGCCCTCCCTCCTTTCTCTATGTTCTGCCCTCCCTCCCTTCTCTATGTTCTGCCCTCCCTCCCTTCTCTATGTTCTGCCCTCCCTCCTTTCTCTATGTTCTGCCCTCCCTCCCTTCTCTATGTTCTGCCCTCCCTCCTTTCTCTATGTTCTGCCCTCCCTCCTTTCTCTATGTTCTGCCCTCCCTCCATTCTCTATGTTCTGCCCTCCCTCCCTTCTCTATGTTCTGCCCTCCCTCCTTTCTCTATGTTCTGCCCTCCCTCCTTTCTCTATGTTCTGCCCTCCCTCCCATCTCTATGTTCTGCCCTCCCTCCCTTCTCTATGTTCTGCCCTCCCTCCTTTCTCTATGTTCTGCCCTCCCTCCCTTCTCTATGTTCTGCCCTCCCTCCCATCTCTATGTTCTGCCC